>NW_020209260.1:809804-848688 GCF_003025095.1 Trichoderma harzianum CBS 226.95
CAAATATTCATACTCGAAGTCTTTTAGGTAGCCCGCTTGCATTCGCAGCATTTGGTGGAAACACAGAGATTGTGAAGATGTTCCTCGAGAAGGGAGCAAAAATAAATGATCGCGGACCTCTCGGCAGCCCGCTTCAGATAGCAGCGATGGCAGGAGAAAAAGAGGTAGTCGAGATGCTGCTTAACAAAGGTGCAAACATTGATGCCCGGGGAGGCCTATTTGGTAGTGCACTTCACGCAGCAGCAATGTTGGGGAATAAAGAGGTGGTGGAGTTTCTTCTTGAGAAGGGAGCAGATATCAACGCTCGGGCGTTGATAGCGCTTCCGCTTCTCGCAGACAAAGTACTCAAGTTGTTTGGAGGGATTCCGCCGATATCTCTGGAGAAGGGGTTAAAAGGCAGTTCTTGGAAGATTCATGGAACTGCACTTCAAGTAGCAGTGGCTTTTGGAAGGGAGGAAGTTGTGCAGCTACTGCTCGATAAAGGAGCAACGATTTAATACTTAGGAGGTTGTATTCAACATACAGACCATTCAGACTTTTTATATTAATGGAGTTTTCCGATGTTACAAACTCACTCAACCATTGACTCAGTTTTCCTTGCTTCAATCCATCAGCGGAGACGTCGTGTCAGCCGCTGGTGGCTATGAATGGCACTTTTGTCATGCCCCGCATTCAACTCCAAGCCACTATCACCCGCAGGATCAAAAGTCACGACAAGAAAACTTGAACATCTCAAATCACCTGCTTGAGCCGAGAAAAATGGGAGACTTCCAACCAGAAATGGACCGCGTGTAAGTCGTGTATCCAAATCTCTGAGAGAGGCAATAGTCTGATTACATCGCAGCAACTCATCGGGGACGATACCTGGCCTCCTTGATGCAACGCTTGACCAGCTCGCCGAGGGCCTCAAAGGTGGACATTTCGCCAGTGTTGAGCTCACAAAAGTAGGTAAAGGTAATTTCACTTTGTCAAAGGCACTTTCGCTCATCACCACAAGGCATACCTCGCGCGTATTGAGCAAGTAAACGAGGCAGTTCACGCCGTCGTCGAAACAAACCCCGATGCGCTCGACATTGCCAAGAGCCTCGATGAGGAGAGAGCCTCTGGCTCTATTCGAGGGTAAATTCACCAAAATTGCATGTTCACCAAACTCGCACTCACAGAGGATAGGCCACTTCACGGAATCCCAGTCCTGATCAAGAACAACATCGCCACGCATGACAAGATGGACACGACAGGTTTGCCCTCCAAACTATACCGTAACATAAACTTGACTGTGTCTCATTGTTTGAGTAGCTGGTTCGCAGCTTCTCATCGGCGCCACTGTCCCTCGAGATGCCTTTGTCGCGCAGAAGCTCCGTGAGGCGGGAGCTGTCATCCTAGGTAAAACCAACATGTCTCAATGGGCCAACTATCGCGCTCGCGACTACAGCATCAACGGCTGGTCATCTCACGGAGGCCAGACACTCGCCCCATATCACACCAAGCAGAATCCCTCTGGAAGTTCAAGCGGCAGTGCAGTAGCTGCTGATTTGGGCCTCGCGTGGGCGGCGCTTGGAAGTGAGACTGATGGATCGATTGTCTGTCCTGCACAGAGGAGCGGCATCGTAGGATTCAAGCCTACCGTTGGACTGACATCTAGGGCTCTTGTTATTCCAATTTCGGAGCACCAGGACACTGTTGGACCCATGGCGAGGACAGTCAAAGACGCAGCATATCTGCTACAGGCAATCGTTGGAGATGACCCCCATGACAAGTACACGGCCGCAATCCCTCGCATACCAGACTACGTCGCCGCATGCAAAGACACACTAGCAGGAGCCCGAATCGGCGTCCCCTGGAAAGCCATCGACCAAAGCCTAGAAAAAGACGCGCATCTTGCCTCAGAAGTCCAAGTCTTTAGAGAGACGCTCGCCATCCTAGAAGCCGCCGGCGCAACCATCGTCGAAGCCAACTTCGACTCAGCGATAAAGGACATCCGCGACGCCGAAAAGGTGATTATGAGGGCAGACTTTTACGCCAACGTTGCGTCCTACCTCGCCCAACTCACCTCGAATCCAAACAACATTCACACTCTCGCCGACATACGCGAGCAGACGCAGAAACACCCATTAGAGACATATCCGCAGCGTGACACAGGTATCTGGGACGATATCATCTTTGAGCAGGGGTGGGACAACACCGATCCGAGGTTCCAGCCGGCTTACGAGCGTCTCCAGGAACTTGGTGGCCCGGGCGGTCTCCCAGGGGTCCTGGACAAGCACAATCTGACCGCGGTGGTGATGCCGACAAGCATGGCTTCGATGTGGGCCGCCGTGATAGGAGCCCCAGCGATTACGGTGCCGATGGGCCATCACTCGGAGACGGAGCCGGTGCACGAGGATGGTGACCTGGTGGAAACGGGACCGGGGATTCCTTTTGGAGTGACCTTTATGGGAGACAAGTGGTCTGAGAAGACTTTGATTGGACTGGCATATGGATATGAGCAGAGGACCAAGGTGCGAAGCCAGCCGGTGAAGAGGGTGGCTGTACCGACGGCCGATATATGATTAGCATGTAAAGAAAAGAAGTTATAGAAGTAGCACCTAGATAGCGATTCATGCAGCTTCCTCTGTGGAGTTTCTCCAGCGATTTTAGAGGAGATGATCAACATGTTCGAATGATGTCGCGGCCTTTGACACTGCGGCATTCGAAGCAAAACCTGAACTTCATCATCTATCACAGCATCGTTAAGGGGATCAGGAGCTGTTTGTAGTGTAGAAAATGAGGTGTTCAGCTGTTAATTCACCTTGCTGTGGGCAGTATAGAGTAGTGCGACGTTGATTTTGAATCCAGGGACCATCGTTTAAGTTCAATGGGTCGTTCTCAGGCCCATTGTTATAGAAACCGGACCCATGTTTATCAACCTGGAGAAAATGTGTTCTAAGCAATTGCTTATAACACTCGTTAATTGGCACGATTGTGGAACAGCAAAGAGTAGTGTACAATCGGCTCTGTGGGCCGCCGCGACCATCCCGACGGACCACCACGCGGCTACGGAGCTGGTGGGTAAGAACGGCGCGGGCCTACGGAGAGAACGAGACCGGAGACGGGGGTTCCCTGTCGTGTTCACGATGAGGACTGTTTTGTTTTGACTTTTGGCCTTGAGCAGACAATCAAGATGTGAGGACGGCAGCATAAGGAGGGTGACGATAGAGATGAGAGCAGCACGATGTGAAACAGATGAAGTCATTGTACCAGCCCGTGATCATGGGAAGCTTTGTGGTTTCAAGCTTCATGGCTTGAAGCCTCATTTTTCCGAGATCCCGCACGAGCCGAAGCAAAGCTGGAAAGCCTTGCATAGCCAATAATAAGCTCGTGAACGAACCTTTTTTGCTGGTAAAAGGGCTTGATGAAAGGCATTTCCGGATTACTGGGGGCCCCGAATCCAGATTCAGCTGGCGGCAAGTAAGACGTCAATCTGCCCGGTGATGGGTTCTGACGTCACCGTATCTCAGTATTGCCTTGTTTTGGGTGTTCCCATGTGATGGATTAGGAGTTTTTTCTGTGAGTGTCATCGTGGAGACGATCATGAATAATGGGGGAACACAACAACGCCCTGCTTGCCCTACATACGCACAGCATCAGCATAACTGTTCGATACTTGGGACCGGCCAATCCGAGACCGCCCCCCATCTTTGACAAAACAAACACCCCCCGCGAATCGTCCAGTTCGCAGCAAGTACACATTGTGAAGGCGGCCCCTGCAGACAAGCGTCGTCGATCATCCCTCCTGACACTGACATATGCCGTGCCAAGAACCCCCCAAAGAGCTGCAGCGTCCCACACACTCGGAGAAAAGAAGAAAAAGTAAGAGTTGATCAGAAGGAGAATTTTAAAAAATAAGGTCAGAAAAATGCCTTGGCTGCCTATGAATCCTGTCAGACGTTGAGGGTTTTCCGTGTATAATCCCCTCCCCCCTCCTCCTTGAAAGTGCCCGTAAATGGGCGACTTCGCCATCATGATTGGCCGAAGGGCGAGGTTTCGAGGATGCGCCGCGACGTCATTGTTCGCCGAGGAGGGAGACAGATCCGGAACTGGCAATGGATCTATTGGATTGGCATGTTGAAGCTATTTGATTCTTGTCGCCTCTGCCGGTGATCCGTCTGTGAGTTATTATTTTTGGCTTTTTGGCTGGCTGTTGGCGTTGTACAGAGGCTGCCTTGTGCTGCCTTGAGGAACGTATTACATGTATCCGTGTACGTGTGTCGATGTAAGTTAAGAGGTTAGTCAAGTAGGCGTGGCGTGTTCTGTGGAATGCGCCTCGGTACTACCTAGACACAGAACGGGCTAATAAGAGACATTAGAAGGCAGAAAGAACAATTTTTTGCCGCTGGTTTTAAAGCTGGTGTAATAGCTGGTGGTGAGGCGCCATGTCATGCCACTGCCTGGTTGCCACAACGCAGGGAATTACTCAAAGTGTCTTAGCATCACCCATCATGGAGAATACACTTTTCGGCCTTTTATTTTCCTTGTCTTTCTTCTTCTTTTTTCTTACAGTATTTCCCAGTTGAGTCACAGTACTGTACTGCAGTTGTCACTGAGGTAGTTGTCACTGTCACACTCAGTGTCACTCATCAAGTGACTTTATGCAGCTTTATGCACATATGCTCCACTCAATGCATCAACGCACAAATCATGCACAAGCCGCGTCATAACCCGCCCCACTCCTCCACACCCACACAACAACCGGCAAGGTACGAGGTACGTACCACCGCGTACCTCGTATAACCTCGTCCAAGCAAGACGTGCAACCAAACAAGCGCAATAAATCGAAAAAAAAAAAAAATCTGCACCTCTACAGCAGTCTCTACCAATCTCACGCAAAAAGCGCCAAATTGCAGCCTCGAAGCGTGCGAATTGGCCCATCTCAGCTAAACAGCATCATCTACATTCCCCAGACTTTTGCCTTCTTCTTTTTTTTTCTCCTCTCTTCCCGCACCCTCCAAATCCTATTTTAAGCACAAAAAGAAGAAAAAAGCAAACTAGCCTCAGTCCGCCAAATACGAAGGAATGCCACCCTCCGTTGCAAGCCACAGGCTTTTTCTGGTGTTGGTGTTGGCGCCACTAAAAGCTGGTTTGGCGTGTCTGCAGAGTGCAGCAGTACGTTATGCAAGGTGTGTATAAACGCCCGCTTGTGTGTGTGTGCATCGTCTACATGGTGCTTGGAGGGAATGATTTTGTTTGTCTTTGTTTGCGCAACCCCTACTGCATGACCTCCCCGGATTTTCAAAAGGTGATCTGTGATGGATTGATGGGGAGGGAAATGGGGGGGGTTGTATTACAGCATGTACGAGGACAGGAATTTGATAGATGACGAGATGCTGGCCGTATTACTCTTGCAAATGCCCGAATTGGGTAACTCTCGAGGGAATCCAGAGAGTAAGAATACTGCTCTGTAACATGTAAGCCGAGGTGGGATGATTCAGTCTGTCTTCACATTACGTCGGGTCCAACAGCTGCTGTACATACTCGTACAGTACAGCATCCATCCTTTCTTGTTGCTGTAACCCAACTTCGTCCCTCCAAATGCCGTCTTAGCGCCCTGCAACGATGCAGCTCCAGGTCATGATCCATCGTCATCTGCAAAAGGTGGTGCTTGCCAACCACCGACCTGCAGCCAGCCAGCCATTATTCCCATCTGTCTCATCTTGCGCGTCTCTCTCCTCTCGCTCTTCGCTCTTCTTCCTCTTCTATTTCATTCTCATCATCATCATCTACTACATCCCAATGTACAAAATACAAACCCATCTAGCTCAACAACATAGTGCCACGTCAAAACCCTATTCCCAACTCTTTTTCTTCTCTTCCCATCTACACGGTACCTCATACATGCCAACTTTCCATCTACGCGTACTGCAACCACCCGCAGAAAAATACTGTATTCGTCCATCCATTGGCCACGCAAAAAGACCCCAAAGCCCAGCATCACTCTCCTCTCTCTGCCCATGTCCGACTTGTTTTTTTCTTCCCTTCCACTTGCAGCAAGTCAGTCCAGTCTTTCTCCACCTTCCCAACTCCTCCCTACATCCCCACAAATAAAAAGGGAACCACCTACCTCAAGTCCCCGTCTAAAAGAAGACAAGGGGGGGCAAGCAAGAAAAAAAAACCCAAAAAAAACATCCAATGTAAAAACAACTCCACCAAAAGCAAGGAAGACGAGCAAAAAAAAAAAAAAAAAAACAAGCACAATAAAAACGTAAAAACACAAGAAACGTACCATGTACCATGTACTCATAACAAGTATACGCCCCTCAACCATAAAATCCCAGCCAGCGGAGCCACCGGAACCCGCCCAGCTCCTTCTGTAACGTCCTCCCGTCGGCTTGTACGAGTACTGTACACTATACTCCGGATTACCGCTAGGAAAAGGCGCCGTAGTTGGTACTACTAAGCTCGGAGGTACTTGGACTCCGTAACTTGGCCTTGTACCTTCACCTGAATGGCATCCTCACTGGTACGCTTAGCCAGGACCAGGGCCATGATTCTCTTAGTCAACGAGAACAAAAACATGGCCGCACAACTTGGCCTGGAACTGCAAGTCGCTCGCGGAAGCTCGGATACAGCGGGTCTCAGCAGGTCTTGTTTAATTCCTTCAGTGGAAGTAGAGGTACCGGGGTTCAGTACATCTTGGTACAGTCTGAAGGTGTCTCCAGCGACAGCCCGCACTTTACATGAGAGCGGTAAGCAGCGTAGCGTAGCTCAGTGCAGCTCCAGTTCTGCTGTCAAAAACATCCATATTCAAAGCCATTGAATTCTACAACATGTCAAGTTCGGTGATAATTAAATAGAATAAAAACAGTCATAGATATCACATTGCAAGTCACAATCAAAAACGCGCGAAAAGCTTGTTTGTAATCATAAAAAAGTCGTCCGAAGACATTAGCATTAAAGCCAGTAATCTGGTATATTTTGTGTATTACACTCCCTCGAAAGGGCGCACGATCCAAAGCCAACAAAAAAAGTCGTCTGGGGGTCCAGCTCATATGTTCATCACACCGTTATCCTTCCATCTCACCAAACCGTTCCAGTAATCCGAAGTCCTCCAAACATCGTCACCCTTCCAATCTCGTCGTTCATTGTCAAACCCTTTACAGGGCAAAGGCGCAGAGAGCGGCGATGAAGGCGAGGCCGGGCAGGATGGTGGAAGCGCCGTTGGTGGGGGCAGTGGGAGCACCAGTGGTGGTCTTGTTGCCAGCGGGAGGAGGAACGCCAGTGCCAGTGCCGACGGGGACGACGGGGGTGGTCTGGGCAGCAGAGGTGGTCTGGGCGGGAGCAGAGCTGGGGGGAGCGCTGGCGACAGAGGACTGGGCAGCAGAGGAAGACTGGGCAGCAGAAGAAGACTGAGCGGCAGAGGTGGTCTGCTGGGCGGGGGTGGTGTTGGCAGCAGAGGAAGAGCCAGAGCCGGAAGAGCCAGAGCCAGAGTTGGCGGCGCAGAGAGCCTGAGTGGCGGGGAGGACCTTGTCTGTAGCGAATTGGTTAATACATGAAGCTCCTTTTCATCTCAGATCGACCAGAGGAAACATACTGATGGCAACGTCGGTACCGCACTTCTCAACGACACAGCCGGTGGCAGCGCCTTGGACAGCGTTGAAGTCCTTGCAGATGCAGACGTAGTCGGTGGTGGAGCACTTGGTGTTGGCCTTGACGGCGTCGTCGAGGCAGGGCAGAGCGCAGGATGGGATATCAGCGCGAGTCTGAGCCTGGGCCAGAGCGGCGAGAGCAACAGCAACGAAAGCGGCCTTCATCTTGTCGGTATTGAAGTGTTTTGGGGGTGGGTGTATTAAGTTGTTTTTTTGTGAGTTTTTTGGTTTAGTGTTCAGACAACGAATGTAGCTGGACTGTGAAAGCGAGCGAGTGGATGGAGAAGAAAAAGAAGAAAGGAGAAAAGAAAGGCTTCGGAGATGGAGGGAAGCCTCTTTATGTACTGTTGTGAGAGTCCGTCCTTCTTTCTTGTCCTTGTCCCGTCAAGGTCGAGTCAACCAACCTTGGCTTGAGCTTTCCTTGCCTTAGCCTGAGTGCAAGCCGTGTGTGGCTCCTGGTCTCAGCTGGGGCCGCACGCCCCTCCCCTTCGATCGTCGGGCCGGGGGTGCAAAATGAAGGACAAGGCTAGCACAGCACGGCCTAGCAGGGCCGAAAGAGCGACAAGGGCCGTCAAGGTTTAGCTTCAATTCACGTCCACTGTTGATGCTGTTGATGGAGTTGGTTTGGCTGCAAAAGTATGGGCAGAATGTACCGCGATGGACCGAGCAGTACCGCAATAGAAAGTACCTGGCTGCCAAGTCGTGGCGGTGCGCTCGCCGCCGTGGCTCGATGCTGCGTCTACCAGCGGTACAAGTACCTGGGGCGCCAGCTTGGACAAAACATACACACTACGGAGGTACAGGTATACACTACGGAGCGCGACTTCTTCTCTGGGCAGCCACGCAGAGCATGGAGAGCAAGAGGCTGGTGGGGTGGGTTGCTGTGCCACACGGGCCATTCATTACAGGGGCTTGCCAGGTGCCAGTGACTTGACAATTTGGTGACAATCACTAACAACGTCAAGTAACTGAAACTTACTTGCTCCAGCAGCAGGCAGACGTGTTAGTGAAGATTGGAGCGTGGCAAGCCAACCTCGTCCGGAAACAGGGGGGCTGGCTGGGATGGGCTGTGGCCTAACCTCATCTGCTACACACGGCCGAGCCGGGCAACCCAGCGATCGACGGCCTTGGCTTTTGTATGGGGGGATGACTGCAGTTGGCTCGGACACGCGCTGTAACAGGTACTGCTGGATGTGTTGATGGCTGCTGTCGATGTCAGGTCACTGTTACTGTTACTCCTACTGCAGCATCAATTGTGCCGACTTTTACGAGGCCAGTTTCAAGAGTTGGCCCAGGTGAGGTTACATGCCCCCAGGAAAACATGTGAATGCTCACTCACATCCAGCCGCGGATTGGGACCTCACGCTTCCCCGTCAATGCAAAAAAAGAGTCTCTCTCTCCAGCTACTGTAATAAACGAGCAACGGGGATGCCGCACGACGACCCGACGGGCCCAGTTTGCCCAGCTTCGCTTCTCCCCATTGGCCTCGTGGCGGAAATTGCCAGTTGATCAAATCGAAAGAGCTCCAACTTCACCAGATCCAATTGTTCTTCGTCGTCGGCACGCATCACTGCCATTGGCCCAGCCCCCAAAAGCCCAGCAGCCCTGCCTCTCGCCTTTTGCAATCCCAGATCTGGGGTTTTCATGTGCAACCGTGGTTGGCCAGCTGCAACTGCTGCGGCCGTCTTTTTGCCTCCGCATCGTGCGTGTGGTGTGTGTGTGAGTGGGCAGTACTAGCAGTCACTGTTGCAAAAGCGCACGTAACCTTGCATTCGCGCTGTGGCTGGGGCTGCGACTCTATTTCACTGGCTATGTCATTGATGGCATCACATTCAATGCGAGTATTTTGTGACAATTGACCTCCCAGCGGCCAGTGCTGTCATTGTTTGTTGGACTGGCCGACATCAAGAATCAATCTCAGTCTCAACGCAAGTTTCGAGAAAAACGAGGTGCCAAAGGACCATCCAACTTCGGTTTAGGTTCGGCCGAATTTGCTGGCCATTGATGACTTCAGGTTATTCCCCCAGCTACCAACAGCCTGCTACGGCGCTGTAATTCCTTCGTCCAAGGCGTCCCCCTTCAGTGGCCACAGCGCCCCGACGGCCTGTGGCAAACCGTTACAGCGACCACCAGGCCTGTAAGCCCCTCCCCAGCGGCCCCCACCGCCCATGTACAGGGCAGGTACCTTATGCGCAGAATGCGGATCTCAACCCTCTTGGCCGATCCAAGTCATTCATCTTTTCGTCAGCATCATGTCACCACGACGTGCCGGAGATATGCTCGGCGGCGTCATTCAGGCCACCAGCACAATACCTGCGCCGGGCTATGCCGCCTTGAGTCACCCCAGCCTACGCTTTGCTCGATTCTGCAGGCACACACGCCGGTCTTCAGCCTGTTTTGTCTCCCCAACTTGCAAAAGAGCGCTACGAACTGGCGGAGAAACTGAAGCGGCGCGCCCTCCTGGGAAAAATTCAGCGATCGTCGGACCTCGCTCTGCCCATTCCATCCACAAGCCCGACTTTCCGCCAAGGTTCGAGAAGCTAGCTCTGGCAAAGGGGAGGCTTCGAAACGAGGCGAACAATAGGCTTGACGGCTTGGAATGGGGTGGCGGCTCCACCAAGTGACGCTTGGCTCAGACACGGACGGGAAATGGGCAAAAGAACTTTGTGACTGTGGTCTATGACAAAAGAGAAACGGGAAAGCAGAAACCGCCTGATGCAGGAACAGGACTCGAAAACGCGCATGAGCTGAGCCCATCAGCAATAGTCTGCTAGCCCTGCTGCTGCTCCTTACCCAGACCAGACTTGTCAACGGTTGGAGACAAAAAAAAAAGTTGGCCAAGCTCGCCGCCATTCCTCTTCCAAACCCACAACCCGGCTCGCAAGAATCAACTCAACTGTTCGCTTCGCCAAAAGCTCCTCGACACAAATCCCCGGCCTATCCCATCCCCGGTCCTGGTCAACCATGACCATGACCTCGCTAAGTCGAGCAGAGAGCGAATCGGGCTCGAAAAGTCCGGGGAACAGGGAGGGTCAGCGAGCGCTTGGGAGACAGGAGACAGGGCCTGAATCGCTCTCCCATCCATCGTCTCCTCGACGCAATTTCCCCCGCAGCTTCACCCCCTGACGCCAGTTGCTTATCCCAGGCGCCTGATCCGATGGGATCTCCATATGGTCCACGGCCCATCGGCTAGTTTGCTCTAGCCCTGGCTTTTTTGCAACTTGGCTACCAGCCAATCTCCAACATGTCAATAATATGCGGGCCAGCATGCAGCCAGCGCCAACCAAGTTTTTTTGTCCTTCTCGTTGCTTCTGCTCCCTCTGCCCCTGGTCTGGTCCGCCATGCTTCGCTCCTCCTCCTCCTCACACGCTTTGCACACACTCCCCCCTCTCGTTCCACTAGCCCAGTTGGTACAGCTTCACCTCTCTCGAGCGCGCCGTGCCGAGGCCAATAGCGTGCGCATGTAAATCCCTTTTCACCATGTGATACTGGGGGCAGAGCAGGACGCGGTCTGCAGAGCATTTGATCTTCAAATTATTGACTTTCCGTTAATAGGGGCGGCACGAACGCCACCAATCTCTACGCCGTTTGGCGGTAGACTGTAAGGGATGGTCGGACACCGATCGCAATCTGATCAAAATTATGCTCTCCTACCGCGTGCATACCGACCCAGAACCAGAGATGATTTCATGCGGGCCCTGTCCAGCGAAGAGTCCACTGGTACTCGGTACATACATTCAGGTAGTCAGATCTGGTGGTACGGAGTATCGTACAGTAACGGAGGACTTCCGTCGACGAGAATTGGCTCTCTCTTCCTTCTGGCGTGCCACGGAGCAAAGCCCCAGTCTGGCATGAGGCCATGACACAGGACCCGTGTGGGTAGTCGTGACTTGCTTGGATCCTTGCTATGCCATGCCATCCATCGAATTGGCGAGTGCCGCAGATCAGAAAAACAGCCGATGAGAGCTTGTTCTCACGTTTTGCTTCAGAGATGCCGCTGTGCCCAATGCCCCTCTCTCTCCATCCTGCCGAGATGCTACTTCGTGTAATGCCTCCCTGTCCCGTCGAGTCTCAGTGTTGGTCAGAGTCAGGCCACCCGCGTGCAGCCGGAGTCGGGTAATGCTCCGAATCAGCCAACTGACTCTTGACTCTAGATCCAGAGACGATTCAAGCTTGGAAGCTGCAGGGTTTGGATTTTTTTTTAGTGGGCAAATCCACGGCGCGGCATCATTTCCGGGCCTGTCCAAGCAGCGACTGGTAGGTATTACTCGTACATACAGTAGGTGGTATTGCTCTCTGCTCTCACCAACAGCAATCTTACTGGGTACGAGAAGCAAAAGTGCTTCGCGCTACACGTTGGCTGGCGGCTTGAGCTTGTCCTCGTTTGGGTCCGTTCTCGCAGGATCTGCATTTCTAGCCGCGAGGGAGAAAGATGCGATGTTACTCTCCTCGTGGCAAATGCTCTTCATGTTGCTATTCTTAACATACATACTTCTGCTAGCACAAGGACTTGATCGCCAAAATGCACTGCCGGCAACCATTACAGAGAAATCATTTGACTCTCGGAGATTGAACATGCTTTACCTGATGCAGCCCGTTGCTGTCACGGTTTCAATTGGACGCTACAAAAATTGGCCCGAGAAGCCAATATCCTTGCTGGACTGGTGGACAAGGCACGGCCCCAATGCTGCTCGTGGACGGAAATTCAGTGTGGAGTGCACTAATAGTGCTGTGCCTCGTTTATAGTCTGTACGACTTGCACAAGGCCGACATTACCATGTGTTACATACAGTGTTATACCTTGCAGGGGGATGACTTCTGAGACGACCGTTCATCTTTTGGTGTTGACCAGAGCAGATGGGATCGGAAGCTTCAGCTGCACGGCTCAAACTCTATTCTCTTCTCTCTCTTTCTTCCTTCTCGAGGCGTCTACGCTGACTGTCAATCAACAAGGATCTCGATTCAGATCGCGTTCCTGAGCCGTTTTTTCCCGTTTCTTGTCCGTGCGAAGTCAATTCGACAATCTGCATACGAGCAACAGGAATGACTTTCAAGGTCGAAGCGCCCGGACGGGCTCTACATGCAGCACGGTAGCGAAAAATACGAGTCAAAGCTCCTCCTTCCGAACTGACTACGCCCTTTCTGCGACAAAGGCAAATGAAGAGTACGAGATGAACTTTTGCCTTGCCGGGGAACGTTTGTTCCTGTGAGGAATCCATGCATTTTGCACGAGGCCGCGAGCATCTAGATCTCCCTGCTCCCATGGAAATCAGGGGTTCAGTCGGTGATGAACTGGTGTCCGGCGGCTGTGGCAACAGTCACAATATATCCCCCCCCCCCTTACAGATGAATGGCGCTGGTGAGTTGGTCGATCCCGTGTTCCCCTGGATGGGCGACACGGCTCGTCTTGCTGGACTCCATCATGCTGCAGGTGGCGGGCAAGCCACAGCTGAGAATACTCGCATGGACGGCCGCTCCCATTGCTTCCCTTGGCCATCTGTACCTCCTTCATAGGATTCGCTGCGACAACCGGCACTACTGCCAGGCTGTGTTGTGTGTGTGATCTCGAGAACCGAGACAGCAGGTGTGCATATGTCTTGCAAAGAAGCCCCAACACTGCAGCTGTCTCACCGATGGCTTCCATGACACGTCCAGGTGGTACAATCGGAGCGGGAGTGTCACTTTTATCGTCTTATTACTCCGAGAACGCGGCATGCTGTCTCAACATGCGAAACGCCTTGACCCATATATGGCGCCTCTAATTCGACTCCCTTGATGTCTCGGACCAAGCCCTTGGAGAGTTCACGAGGATGATCCCATACGAATTATTGGTCTGCAGATCGATGTGCGAGTTCACCTAATGTACGAAATACTGCATCGATGGTCAAATACGATGAGCTCTTGCCGATGGCCCGAAGATTTCATTTGCTCTCCCTTTTTTCCCAGCCGTGTCCTGAGGGCCGTACGTAAGCACCATTAATGCAGCGCTGAAACGCTATAGCCACACGCCCCCTTGGTGAATCCGAGGCTCTGGATGGGGATTGGGGGATGCAAGTTCTATTTTTGTGGTGGCGATGCGAGAAGAGGCTGGGACGTGCGTCTGAGACATGACTTGGAAGGATTCTGTTGGCGTTGGGAAGGTGAGTCGTACGTACGGCTATGCAGAGCACAGAGTCTATTTGTGCTTGTAGCTAGTATTTTTGCTTTTGGTGCGTGATAGGTTGATGATTTGATGGTTTAATGGTTTGATGGCCACGTAAGATGTATGCATGTGCTTCGTATATGTAGAGATGTTGTCTTGATATGAGCTTGATTGGGAGGATATTGTAAGTTGCTGGTGGCTGGGAGGAATATCACGGCCAGTAGAAGGGAGTGCTTAGGGGTGCATTAGTAGACTTCGTGCATCGTTTGTGACTGCTCGCGTGTTCTTCTCTTCCTATTTTCTTGAAGTTTTTTTACTTGGAGAATACTCAGACGGAAGAGTTTAGGGTTTGGTCTTCTTGTCCGAGGGATGATATACTGCCGAGAAGTCAATCAACAAATACGTTATAGATGAGATCCTGTATTCGAATATGGAGTCACTGTATCTGTACACAATATTGTGTCCAAGGTCTGCAAGTTCTCGAAGTTCCATCGAACCTCGATTTGTTCGTCGATATGTAGAACAATTAGGAGTTCAACGGATGCGTCAACGGTGTACTGTCTGAAGTTATTGACCTTACGCTTGGTAAGCCTGAGAAAATAAAGGACTAAAGGCTTTTCAAATTATTAAGGTATCCTTGTTGAAGAGAAATTTGTGATATCTTGTTACATATGTAGAGGGCTAGTTGCGAGGCAATTTGGAGAAGTGAGCTACTGAGGTGGAAACAAAGACTTGGGAGGACCATCTGAATGCAAAGATCGGCCTGCTGAAGAGCTCAAAATCATGCGTGCATATGAACAAAGAACTGAAACTTAAATTATATATGGCAAACATTTGTGAGGTATTCCTAGTTTGCGAATTATTGTCTTTTTGAAGATATATAGGGTAGAAGCAGGGATGAGTCGCCTTACGCAAGTTGTGGCGTCTTTTCAGCTTGGGGGTGGCCGCGGACTTCTGACGATGCGCTTATTGATACATTGTACTGCACTTGAATCGTTGAGGAATTATGGAAGGAATCTGTAGATTTACTAGATTTTAATGGTACTTCAGTTCTCTTTGGCTGCCTTGGAGGATTTACGTCGTTGAAGAGTGTTGGTGATGAGCAGCCGTTCTATGCAACTTCGTACCTACTCAAAGATGTAACAAATGTATCACATTCTAATAACCACCTCACCTAGACTATCACTTGGCTTCAATTTCATCTACTAGATGTAAATGGACTTCGTTGAAGGATTTCCATTATTGGAGGATGCTGACGCAGAATAGCTTGGTAGGTTAGCTCCATGCAACTGCGCACTCGAAGATGTAGCAAATGCATCAAATTTTAATGATTACCTAGCATTTACCTTCAGTATCATCTACTAGATTTATATGAACTACATTGAACTACGTTGAACGGGTTCCCGTCATAGGGGGATACTGACGCACAATCGCTTGGTACGTTGTAGCTTCATTCAGCCGCGCACTCAATGATGCTGCAAATGTATCATAGTCGGTAACTAGGTGGCAATTATCTTCGATTTCAGCTAATAGATGTATGTTCAAGTATCTGGACGCATCTACATTTGTTAATCGCATTGGCAATGGTGAGGTTAAGCTGGGTCAAATCGGCCCCTGCATCAATCCATATTACAGTCGAGGCTCTTTTTGCGCCCGCTCGCTCAATACTAACATGCACTTATTCCGGCGTATGTGCAATATGCTGGTTAATATAAATAAGCCACAATATAGATTGACTTGCATTGCAGCCGCTGTGCTTCAAACTATTGCCAATTCGCGAAATCACTAGACTTGGTAGGTAATGGCGTAAACATGACTCGGGCACTGGATGGCTTAAGATGCTTGATCGATCTGGTCGCTTATCGGACAATTCTAAAAGGACTCGCTTCCGCATATTTGGGTGCATCGGTCGGCAGACGTCCAATAAGCGGAAAGATCGCCATGAAATCGGTGAAATCGCCCTCCAGGGTCGTATTTGTGTGGGTTAAACCTGCGCCGGCCCAATCCCAACCCCGAACAAGAGACAATAGTGCTGTAATAGAGATCAAGTATGTTGCAATCCATATTTGGCGATTTGCTGTTAGGTGATGGCATAACAAAACGAGTTGCCGAGGCAGGTTTTTTTTTTCCCACCCCATAGAATTTACTCCAGCGGCGGATTCGCCCAGCAGCGGTGAACGATTAGATGCATAAGTCCGCAGCAAGTCGCCCGTAAAACGATCGTATGTCTCGGTCTTGCATGCCGGATTCAGTCCAATCCGAGGCGATCCGGGCCCGGAAAACAAGATCGAGATTGCATTATGCGCTGTATAGCAGTAAGCATGTTAGTAGACGTATCTGTGTAACCATACCGGGTGCGGAGTAACAGCAGCGCTATTTAAAGAATGAAGCATAAAGTACGGATCATGGCGGAAGACACCCCCTCTTCTGCCGTAGCACAGGTTCGGTGTGTGCTTGTTTTGCTTGTTTTGCTTGTTGAGCACCCTTTGTGCTACTTTCTGAAGAAGAATGACTCAACCGTTGGAGTTGGAAGGCCTTGGCGGTGCTCTCTTCCCTCCTGTGCCATCGTTATGGCAAGTTACGGTCGGTCTTTCGTTGATTGCTGGCGTTGTCTCGCACCAAGTTGTCTTTCGGCCGGTTGAAATCGACACTCTCTTGTGGCGATTACTATTCATCTACATCACAGCACTGGCTGCTATTGCTGGAGGCTATGTTCGGATCGGAGGCTATCAGATTGTGGCGGCGGTGCTACAGACCGCCTTGGTTGCAACAACATATACCGTTGGAGTTTTTACTAGCATCTTTGTGTATAGAGCATTCTTTCATCCTCTACAAAAGTTTCCTGGCCCATTTTGGGCGAGAGTCTCTCGGTTTTATGCAATGGGCAAGATGATTCATAGCCGAAAGGGTTACGAAGATATACAGAAGCTCCATCAAAAGTACGGAGATATTGTACGAGTTGGTGGGTGACACAACATACCTCTACTAAAGCAAAGTACATATACTAAACCATGAATCAAAAGGACCGCGCGAATTATCCATCAACCGTCCTTCAGCTATTCGTTCCCTTTATGGGGCCCACGCACAAACGTCGAGACCGCCATGGTATTCGCAGACGTCGAGACACCCAAACAAGTCCTCGCTGATCAACACACGGGACTCGGCAGCACATAAGCTACGAAAGAAGATTTGGGAAAAGGCTCTGGGGTCCAGAGGTACGAAGACGGAAGAGCAATTATCATCTCCCATCTTACAAGCCATTTGATTACTATACTGACATGCTTTGGAAAGCGTTGGACGTGTATGAGTCGCGAGTGCAGGCAAAAGTTGAGCTTTTACTGTCTAAAATCGAAGAGACAAATGGCATCCCGGTCGACATGACAAAGTACTTTATGTATTTTAGCTTTGATGTCATGGCAGATGTTGGTAAGTGGTTGGTCTGATATTGGGTCACGTATTTCAGTACACTAAGAGGTTGCTCACAGGATTCTCCAAAAATTTTAATATGCTTGAGTCGACAAGCATTCATCCTGCCATCAAGGGTGTTCACGACACCATGTGGTTTATCGGGCTCCTGACTACCATACCATGGATGCTATATATGGTCGGCTCGACACCGGGATTGAATAGCCTAAGTCGTTTCTCTATTTGGTGCCATGAACAACTCAACGAGAAGAGAAATGTGAGTCCATTTCTTCATCTCTCTTTGACAGATTTCGTATACTGATAATGGTCACTGTCTGGATTTAGGTACTTTCTGGCGAGAAGGAAAAGGAGCCACAGGACGTCATGTCATGGTTGCTAAAGGCCATGGACAACGGGGACCCTGCGGCACCACCTTCAGAGCGGGCTGTTCAAGAAGATTCTCGCCTTTTGATTATAGCTGGCAGGTATGTCACAATTATTATTCCTTCATTTACATCTACATAAGAGTGAGAAGTGCTGATATCTTATAGCGACACAACCTCTGGAATTTTGACAAGCGCGTAAGTTTTGTCTAAACAGTTTCCTCTGGATTTGACTTGCCTGTTTCTTGTGACTAACATTTGGATTTTTTTGTCAGGTTCCATCTCTTGTTAACCAACCCCCACACCTACGAGCGCCTACTGGCCGAAGTTCAGAAGCAATTCCCAGGAGGCATCAGCGACTGGACATATGAAAAGGCAAAGGCAATTCCCTATCTCGACTGGATCGTCTACGAGTCGCTGCGATTGAGGCCCACGGCCGCAGCAGGAATGCCCCGAGACCTACCTCCACAAGGCATTATGCTTGACGGCGAATTCATCCCTGGCGGAACAATCGCCTCAGTTCCCCCTTATACGATACAGCGAGATCCGCGATACTGGGATGAGCCGCTCGCTTTCCGGCCGGAGAGGTGGGAGAACTGCTCGACGGATAGCGTTCCCTGGATTGCGTTCAGCCGGGGGACGTGGTCGTGTCCTGGGAGGGGTCTTGCCATGATGGAGTGTAGGATGGTGCTTAGCCGCATCTTTTTGCAGTATGATGTTACGCTTCCTTTGGGGATGGGTGGAGATACGTTTGAGGAGGATACTATTGATAATGTGGCCATGGTGGCGCCTGCATTGTATCTCTCATTTACTCCTAGGTAGAGATTACGACTTATGAATGAATGAATAAACTGCATATACCTAGCCTTTTTTTACCCCCTTTGATGTCTATGTAACATTCGGATTTGACGACACATTACTCAAAATTAAGAACCCAGGACAATTTTGTTACTTCAAAGTTTCACAGGTCCAGTGTATTTAGCCTTATTGAAATTGCATTGGCTCTTCAAACTGTCACATGAGTTCTCAGCCGATTTTCATCCATCAATCATCGCCAAATCATCTTAGACTCAACGCCTAGGAGAGCGACGTCCGCCCATGTGAATTGAACCAACTTCAGCACTTTTGCTGAGAAATAACTTGGCTACGGCTGTATAATTTTTTCTTTTTCAAGAATTAAAAAACCTGATTGGAGAAGCTTTACATCATATGTCTGATCTTTCCAAAACGCGTTGCAGGGTTGCTGAAAACGCGTTTGTATTGATACCCCAGTCAACAACCATTTTAACCCACGAAACCCCGGCCTTACACTTCAAACGTGTCTCACTTATACTTCAACAACGTCACAATGGCCGGAGACATAGAACTCATCAATAGCCTCACGGCTGAGCAAGCCCGTGGAATCCTCATTTACCTGTCTCAAAATCGTTCGGTTGCAAAAAAAGTGAGCAAATTAGCAAGAGAAATGAAAACTTCTGCTCGCACGAAGGCAGTATGCGTACAGTGCAGCGCAACATTCGATCCAAGTGATACCGCTAAGAATTGCTTCTACCATAATGGTATGTCGGCGCCGTTGGTTTCTAATGCGCCTCCTTTAGCAGTCCTATTGACTAATCCCTCGCAGGTCAGCTTGAAGCCGACTATGACGGTGATTTTTGGGCCGACCATGATGAGGATTGTCATGGAACCATTGACACTGATGAGATGCGCGAGGAGTTTCCAGAAGGGTTTATATGGAATTGTTGCGATAAAGGCGGAGATGACATAGGCTGTCGGTGGGGCAGACATCAATCAGACCCAAACAAGGTGGAAGACGGGGAAGATGCTGACCTATACGATGATGGTTGGGATGATGATGATGACGACGACGACGACCTTGATGATGAGGATGAAGACGACAAAGAAGAAGTTGCCGATGAAGACCACGGGAATAAAAGAAGTAACGGAGATGAGAGCCAAGATCCAGGGCCCAATAAAAGGCAGAAGCTCTAGATGCAATTGTTTTCTTTGTTTCAGCATTGTATTACTAGACTTTGCGCTTTGCTATCTGGTGGTAAAACGGCCAAGTGCTACGCACATTGACTTCTGCACAAGAGACTCAATATACATGTATTCAATCTAAAACTAACCATCATACTCGTTTCTCTCTACTCTGACAATACCATTCTGTGCCAAGTAATAGCACACGGTCTCAGTGCTTCAGCTCTTTCATCATTTCTTCCGACACCTTCTGGGCAATCATAAAGGTAGGCAAGGCTGGAAACCACCCTGGGACCTTGGGGAACGAGCTTGCATCGACGACTCGAAGCCCACCAACTCCTCGCACACGAAGCTTGTTGTCTAAAACGGCATTGGCGTCACCGTCGGGGCCCATGCGGCACGTACAAGTCGGATGATGGCCAAAAGTCTGTCCCTCGAGCCAAGTTGCGTCAACATCAGGATCAGAGCAGCCGCCATCGGCGTTTAATCCGGGTGGGCATGCGGGTTCGACAACTTCAGCGCCGCTGCGTACAAAGTTGCGACGGATGCGGTTCATTGCCTCCCTCATGGCACTCTGATCAACTTTATCGCCGTCACTGGCGAAGAGATTGAAGTTAGTCTCGGGTCGGTCGCGCGGATCCTTGGTACGGAGGCGAACATATCCGGCTGTGTTTTGCGGGCTGCCTTTGACCATGCCGACACCCCATGTGCCTGGGGGATCTTTTGGCAGATTCTCATTCGTCTGGTTGCTTGGCCAGAATCCACGAAAAGGAACGCCGGCTTGTAGCAACCAGATGTCGTTGTCCCCGTCAACAGAAGCATTTGTCTTGAGTAGAGGATAGCCGAGAACCAATGAAGCGTTAATGTATGCTGCGCCTTGTGCGACAATCGGCAGTTCTTCATTGTCCATCAAGTTTTGACCCACGCCAGGGCTGTCGACTACAACGTCTATTCCGAGTGACTCCAGGTGGTCTTTTGGCCCAACGCCGCTAAGCATAAGAATCTGCGGTGAGTTGAAAGCACCACCGGAGACGATAACCTCGCGACGAGCTGTGGCATTGCGTAGGACGCCAGAATCATCATCGTTATGGCGAATATCACTACGATAGTGCTTTGCCCTGTAGGTATTCCACACCCACCGCTCGTGGTTTACCATGCTTGGGTTTGTCGAAAAGAACACGAGTTGCAAGAGAGTTGAGTTAGATTGCCAGCGGATGGTGTGACGCCGCGGTTTCTTGTACTAGATAGCGAGAGCTATACCGGGTACCGCTGGCATATGTATGTAGGGCGAGGCCGTAAATTACTTCCTGAGTATCGCGACGAGGATCAAGCACATTGGGATCTCTTCTCACCAGGTCAGTGAGCGGCTGTTTCTCCCCAATATCCTCAGCAAGAGCGTTCATGTAGGGGTTTGTCACTGGCTGGGGCTTGCCCACACGGTTGGGCATGGACGCTTGGAAGTAGCCTTTGAAGCCATGGCCGGGGGTTTTCGGGCTTAGATAGTTGTTGTGCTCAATCTTCTCAAATATCGAGCCGAAGTTCTGGGAACTAGATGGATAGGACACGTTCAATGATTAGTAAAAGCATAGGAAGAACGGAAAAAATAGAGGGGGTGGAAGTCTAGGGGGTCTAATGTATGGACTTACCTCCAACTATCATCACCCAGAAGCTCTGCATAGCTATCCCAAAGCTTATCCGGAGGAAGATGTACGTTTAGCCCATTAATCATGGATGATCCACCGAGTGTGGCACCACGAGGATAGTAAATACCAAGAAGCTCAGAGCCCTTGGGCGGGTCTGTCTTTCCGACCCAATAACGACCCTCGGCCGTCATCCAGGTAATGTGATTAAATTCCAAATTGCGCGGATCGCCCTCTGGATAATGCATGCAAAAGAAATCCCAAGTTAATCCAAGAGGATACCCACTTCCAATGATTGGTACATCAGCTCCCTGGTAAGTGCTGTCGTCGCCGGCTTCAAGTAGTAGCACAGAGTATCCTCCTAGGGCCAAATTGGAAGCCATTGTACCACCTCCAGGACCACTTCCTATGACAATGTAGTCGTATTCATTTGTTTTGCCATGGTGGTCGGCCGTAGAAGATGCAGGTGCAGCAGCAACGAGAGAGTTGAAGAATAATAGAAGCTGGGATAAACTCCCAAAACGTTTAGAGGAAACCATCTTTAGTTTCAGTTACGTATCAAAGACTGAGTGATTAAGGCTCTTGAAGAGGAGAGGCAACTTTCAGATTGTTGTGATGTTTAACAACTTCCAACCGACAGTTTATATAGATTCAGTTCGTTGATGCCAAGTCGCAGATTTTCGGCTTACTAAATTATGCTTATATTCTGGTAGTTGCTTTTTCCGCCAGAGACTGAGTTTCCCGCATATTTTCGTTAAAGGGCTTACAAATAAAATAGTTGCTAACCGCAGGTGAGCCATGAAAAGAGCCATCGGACTGATTTTTAACGAAGCATTCACCGACTGATCCGGAACTCTTGCCTAATTCAGCACATTTAAAAATCCCGAACCTTGCCAGCCTACATTCAAGCTTGCTCAAACTCTCATTAATTTAATTTTAGAGAAGCTAAAAAGGTGATATGAATGCCAGTCGATCAAAATTACATCTCTACATTGAGATCGGGAAAGCTATTGCCTCCTGCGGATCGAACAACTGTTCAGTCAATACATGTAATCTCCCAACGTCAGCTAAGATTTCTAACGCTGCATTACAACTCGAGGTTTCATACTTATCTTGTTCTTTTCAGGGTACGCCAATAATATGATACTCGGCACTTAGGAACAGAGTTCAACCTGAACAATTGGTCCTCTTCTGGTTCAGGATATAGTACCAAAAAGTCGATCGGATAGCTGATACAGGCAGGATAACTGGTACGGTATTCAATCGATGCTCTCATATAAAATCATAAGAGGTACTTGTTTGGATCTTGGTGTAGTAAAATATTAAGTTTCGTCTGGAGACAGGTGGTAATTTGTTTTATAGGGATACTATTAATATGGAATGCGTTGATAGTGGCGCATTGTATCTCATATCTACTACTAGGTAGGTTAACACTATAATTTTTATTTCATTTTTGAAAATGCATATGAATGTTTAAGGATAGAATTACAACCTTATGCAATACATGAGACAGGCTCCTAGATGAAACAAAAAAGGTGACTTCTGCTCAGGTGGTTGCTGCGATGTGCGATAAAGCCTGGCGCAATTGAACTGCACACGTACCACTATTTCTCTTAACATAGCTGCTGAGGGAACAAGTGAAATAATGAAACAGTAAATAGTAAGCTTTTTCTGGCAAGACAGTTTTCGCCCAGGCATTTAGACCGGCAATACTTGCATCCTTCCTTCTGCATCACGGCCAGGTACTTTTTATTGAAATATATATTAATTAGCCTTAGTCTATTGCTCTAGTCTGCTAGAAGGACTGCCCTACTTGTACCTATAGCCTAAACTGACCCCTGTTTAACCAAGAACCGCTACTTCTACTAAGTCAGTGCCCCTAATTTCAATAGTTTTAAAGGGAGGGTCTTGCCATTGATATATTGCTTCCGTGCTCCAGTTTTCTCTCAGAGGATACCGCTCTGGATTCAAGAGTGAGTCCAACGAACATTGATCGTGTAAATCCAGTAAGTAGTTGTTAGCGCCTCTAGTGATTAGGAATCGAACGAGCCGACTGTTTCCAGACTCAATGGCGTAAGATAGTGGCGTCCGTTCTTTAAAATCGACTGCCTCGATGTTAGCGCCGTTGTTGAGGAGTAACTGGACGAGATCAATATCTCCACGTATAACTGAAAAATGAAGCGGCGTACGTCCACTTTCATCTTCAGCTCCAGTATTGGCTCCTTGATCCAAGAGAACTTGTATAATATCCCTGTAGCCCATTTCTATGGCTAATAATAGTGGCGTCATATTATGACCCTCTCTCGATTCAATATCGAAACCGGAGTCAATGAATAGTTGAACAACTTGTAAATCGCCCTTTTCCACAGCAGAGAAAAATAATTTGGTGGACATCTTATCTCCTGATCTGGGAGTCGCTCCGTGCTTGAGCAGTAATTTGACGATGGCTTCTCGTCTGTAGGACATGGCGTAAAACAACGGCGTGCCACCAATGTTATCCGTTACCTCAAGTCGAGCCCCAGCCTTGATAAGTGTCTCAACCACAGCTGCATTCCCATGCCAAATAGCATGAAACAGCGGCGTTCGACCCGAGGCGTCAATAGAATTGATCTCAGAAACATTGCCTAACAGGAGTAAGGTGAATTTTCTGCGCCAGCTTCGACGACCTCGAGCCAATAACTTGACAACATCGTCAAAGCCGTTTCCAGCAGCCCAGGAAAGTGCTGATCGTTCGTACGTCCCGTCTTGAGCGTTTAGTTCTTTATCATTGCCCATGTTAGATAATATCATCTTTACCATTGCATCGAGTCCAAAATATGACACAACCATGAGCGTTGTAAGTTTAGAGGGGAGGTTTGTATTTGATTTCTTCTCCCAAAAGATTGAAAGCCAATCCATGCAAATTGTTGAATTAACATCACATATCCTCATGATAGACTTCGCCATGGACTCGCTGATCTTGGTGTGCGATTCTCGGAGATGCATAGCCCAATAGTTGGCGGAATAGTCGAAAAGAATCCTATTATTCGTGGGCTGGGACTCAAGATCCTCCAATAAAGACCTATAAAAGTCATCAGAGAGGAGAAGGCAAAAAATGCAGATCTCGGCCAGCATTTTGTGGGATTTATGAGGCAATAGAATATGCTTCCACTGAAGGTTCGGGTTAATGTAATCAGTTGAGAGTAACTCATTGTTCCGAACTAAGAACTCTTTCGCAGTCTGGTGTAGGAGATAAACCCTTGAGTGAATGATCATTACCAAAAGTCCGCAGGTATCCCGTATATTTTCCCTCAAACGATCTTCGCTTTTGAAGTCAGCATCATGACGAGGCCGATGATAGCCCCGGACAGATATTTAAAGAAGAAATAGCACACCGTTGTTTTTGGCGTAGTCAAAACGATGCTGTCGACTAAATATTTCACCAGGACTGACTTGCCGCACCCTGGGTCAGCAGAGACCCAAAGGAGTCTTGAAGCAGGGCTATCTCTCCAATCTTGGAAAAGGTGGTGCTGAATAAACCATTCGCATGTTCCAACTACTCTGTCTGGGTTTCGATCTTTGCGATCTCGGTAGGGCGAGGTATTGAATTTTTTCATTATCTCCAACTCTCTCGTTTCAAACTGCCTCGTCTTTAGATACTCAGTAGAGTTATCTTGTGAGTGCTCAGGCAAGCTTGCTGGTAAGGAAATGGTTACCGCCGATCTATGAATGGTCGTACATCGGATTCGAAGAGCAACACTTACTTATTTCCCAATGTTCCAAAAAGGCTTTGGTAGCGGCAGCCGCTGTGGCAGCTGCGTAGGCCTGCCATGTTTTGTTTTTGTGGCTGTCTGCGTAGTCACATACACCTTTGATGACTAGAGCGGCTGGAAATGTCTCCCATACTCCCGCACCCTCCATTTCGAAAGCGATTACTTTGTCGCGGGTAATAATATGATCTCGGACTTTTCCAGATCTCATGACGGTGTCTCCTGTGGCCACAAGTCCGAAGTGAACACTAGGTTGGGGCTCGTTTGATGCATTTACTATCCGGATGCGATCCAGTCCTCTGCATCCAAGCTTCTCACAATTTGTTTCCATAGCCGAAGAGCATAACTCATCTCTATAACATACTACACATACTGACGGCCGACGGTGCTTGTGGAGGTATTTCAGCATGAATAATCGGTCATTCATCGCTCCCGGGTATGGTATCGTAAGATCAGATCGCTGACGCAATAATTGAAGATGTTCCAGCATTTCATTCTGCAATTGTTGCCGGCCTTGGTCAGTCTGTAGTTTGGCTAGAATCGCACGAACTTCAGGTCTCGGCCTTGGTAGGTTTTCTCCAGGGGTGTCCTTTCGTACAAATGTGTTAGGCAATCGCCTCCCGAGATCGTATTGAACCAGTCCTTCACTGATGACAACGTCGCCAAGGAAAAGTTCACCAGAGGGCCCGAAAGGCGCGCCACCACATATTCCGACCACCAGTGCAAGCTGAATTCCGCGAAAGCTGGTGCGAAGGTTGGCGGCGGCAACTGCGGCGGCAACCTTTCCCATGTTGGCCATATGCACAAGAACAACGTTGTGAGACCCAAGAACACCGAGTGAGTAAGCGTTTGTGTCTACTTGGTCTTTTCCATACTTTTCAGCGTCCCAGTGGGCATCAAATACTCCTTGGAGGGCGCTTGCCTCCAGCGGCAAGGCACAAAGAATAGCGATCTTGAACTCATGCCGACTGCTCGGCGGGGTGTGATTATCTGACATTGGTCGGGTTTGCTAATAAGATGTCGATTTGGTATGATGAGAGGTAACAAGTTGGTCATAAAACGCGTTTAGATTGTTAAATTTGGCTTGGGCATCAATGAAGCTGTAAGGATGAGGCTCTCGAGACGGCACAGCCGGAATTGGGTCGCGCCCAATGGGGTGCAGGCGGACGTGACTTTCAAATACTAGGTACCGCGACGCGATGGGCCGCATTTGTCCAATAACTGCTTATTCAAGGCAGTCTCCGTCGATTTACAACTCGCGCGTGCTCATTGGAGTATTCGTTGACTAGCCTATGAGGTAGGGCAAAGCGAGACGGAATACGCCGTATAAGCCACCATTCATTCTCAACAACCCAGCAGGAATAACGAGACTGTGTGGCAATTTTCTTTGGTCAATTAAAAATAATGCTATGATAATTAGTCATTAACACCCAAAGCGAATAGCAATAACTCCTTCGCAGGTCAATCACTTGGATATATAGAGACGAGCTAACTATTAAACTGTGTAATCAGTCCGTCCTCACGCAGTTTCATAAATCTCTGTAGCTTCGGCGCAGATTGACAACGCTTGCTTAGAGAGTTCCCCGTAGTCTACTATATACTTCTTATTAATCATTCCGGCCTTTAATTCAGCAATGATGTTGTCGCGAAGCTTTTTCTCAATCTGACGCATAGAAATGATTGCTTTACGATTCCCCTCTTATCAGCATGCAACGCACAGTTCAGAAGCACAATATGGCACACTAACCATTGGGCAGACGATCCAGAGGAATATCTGTCCTGGCAGTTAAACTGTTTAACTTGACTATTATATCAGAAATCGTCTTCTCTAAGTTTTTAGCGCCGTCGCCAGACTTGGAGCGGCTTGTGGTGAACGCGGAAAAGAAAGACCCTCTTGATCGGGAGGTTTCTTGGAGAATGGATTTGCTCTCATTGAAGTCGACTTTGATCTGCGCCAGGATATCCAAGGCGCCGATGGACTCTGTAGATCCGCTCACATGAAGCGTTTTGCGCTGTGGAGGCATTGAGAGTGGCATTTAAGGAACAGTGATTGAATGGTGCTAGAGGTTTGTCAAGTTTAAGAATACACGTATTCGGTCAACCGTTGAACTGAATATTAGCGCCAACCGCTGCCTGTTTCAGAGTGGAAGTGTTATCAGTTACAGGCTGAAATGCTTGTTACGCGACTATTCGGTTTAGCTGCTGACGTCCTGTGTTGCATTAGAATGAACAAGCTGTAATACTATCGGCTATGCGGTATATATAAGCCTTAGGCGTCAATTTAGGCACCCTTGCAAGCAACACAAAGGCGATCTCTCAGTATGCCTACGGATCGCATAGCCTCACTTTAAATGAGGCTGAGGCCCGGCAATCAGTCCTGCATTGCAGCAGCGTGATCGAATGGTGTTGTGGGCCTGATCGCCGGCTTATATTCTCAAAAGTCTAGTGATTGGTCTATTTAGCCTTTTGTAGAGTTGTTGAATACGTTTCTACGTCCTTGTGTCCGATTTTGTACTCTGGAAGTGTTGTTGAGTCCATCTTACCACATTTGCGCAATGGCCGCTCCTAAAGCTGACGGGGTAATCACCGGAGACATGAACTATGAGCAGCGTCTCTTCCAATACACATTGAGTACAGGAGCTGAAGAGCCTCACTTTATAATGTTCCGAGGTCTTCAAAGACTCAACATTATTCAGTTACAAATTGAACTCGCAAAAATAAAGAAGCTTTCCTCGGAAACCAAGCAGCTGCCAAAGACTAAGAGCGAAGAATTAACGAAACTTCTTCACGACTATAGTAAGATGTTCACGTTTATTCATTGTATCATTAAGTGAACTACTAAGATTAATCTATAAGGCAGCTAACGCTATCCGCGACTACGAGTACCTCAACACACTAATCCCCATCACCGGATCTCAAGCCCGAAACCAGCGCCTCGACATTGAGCAAGCTTTTGCCGAAGTGGGAAACCTATCCGAAGACCCAGGAACTTACCGTCGACTGCCGGACACTTCGATGCTAGCTAGCGACCCACTCCGCGATATCCTCAAGGCCGTTCTTCCAAAGTCTCTGACGTACACCAAGAGGGAGATACAGAGGCGGACACCAGAGTTTCTCGAGGGCCAGCCGCCTGTTGAAGTGTCAGGATTTGTGGACAAGTTGGCACGGTTTATTGTTGCATTTATTGGTGGTGCGGCGCTTGTGGTGCCGATGTTGATTATGAGGTTGCCTGAAGTCACATTAACGAAGAGCTTGGTTACAGTGTCTGTTGCGGTGTTGCTGTTTGCTGTGGTTCTGTCACTTGTTCTGAGAGCATCTAACACGGACACAATGGTATCTACGGCGACATATGCCGCAGTTTTGGTAGTCTTTGTGGGAACAACTTCATAATGACTAACTATGAGTTAGAATGCGAATATCTATAATTTTCTGTTAATTTGATGATGGCTTGATACAGTAGTCCCAAGTGTGGCCAACTAGAAGGCCCTTAGAAGTTCCATTGCCTCTGCCACACCATCATTCTCCACCGCCAAAATATCTAGTCAACTAGTTTCCGCTCAAGTGCCACAGCCCAGCTCTTTCGCCTTTGCTAAATATAATTACTCCGATGAATCCCCTTTTAATTCTCCATTTCCCAGATGAAAACTTGCCAATAACCTCTGCACTATGCTTATTACGCAGAGCCCCCACTAAGCCGACCCTGGAACAATCCCCGATTTTTTGTCCAAATAAACCGACGTCATCTGCTGGCGACTCATGCAAAGTGGGCAGGAGGTGGGGAAGGAGGGGTTCAGAGGGGTCACGGATGGACTTGCCTGCGCAGAGCCAAAAGCCTCAGTGCGGCAAGAGTTGCCATTCTTTGGCAAATGGCCTCACCGTTGCTTCTTTCCTTTATGGCATGATGATTGTTTAGGTAGTCACGATGAATTCAATAGGTAATTGCTGGATGGCGAATTTGGGGATTCTGCATTAATAATGAATCGCAATTGGTGGATAACAAGTTGCCTACGTATAGCTGCAAATTGAAAGAGTATAAATATCCCCTTGGAGCTTTACTTCTCTTCCAAGCTCCAATTCAATCTATACCCACCTCCTGTCGTACCATCTCTCATATTGCATTCTTCTCAGCAGCAACAACACCATCATCATCACCACAACCAGCACAATGGCTAGCAAGACCTTCAACGTCGGTGTCGTGGGTTACGGGTAAGTAACACAACAAACCCCAATTGCAAATCAACAAACCAAATAAGCAAGCAAAACTAACATACATACTCTCTCCTCCTCCAGCCTCTCCGCCAAAGTCTTCCACATCCCCTTCATCACCACAACTCCCGGCCTCAAGCTGCACTCCATCGTCCAGCGCTCCCCCAAGGCCAACGACTCCGCCCCCGCCGACTACCCCGATCTCAAGCACTACACTTCCTCCGACGACCTCATCGCCGACGCCGACGTCGATGTCATCGTCGTCACCACCCCGCCCGACAACCACTTCGACCTGACCAAGAAGGCCCTCGAGTCCGGCAAGCACGTCCTGACCGAGAAGCCCTTCGTCCCCACCTCCGCCGAGGCCCAGAAGCTCGCCGACATTGCAAAGTCCGCTGGAAAGCTCATCTGCGTGTACCAGAACCGCCGCTGGGACGCTGACTTTTTGCTGGCCAAGCACCTCATCCAGACGGGCGCCCTCGGTCGTGTCCTCGAGTTCAACACCCACTTCGACCGCTACCGCGCCGACGCCCCGACCAACTGGAAGGGCCAGCTGGGCATCTCCAAGGGCGGCAGCGCGCTGTTCGACCTGGGAACACACCTCATCGACCAGGCCTACGTGCTCTTCGGCCTTCCTCAGTCCGTCCACGGCCGCCTGCTCAACCAGCGCGAGGGCCGTCCCGAGTTCGAGACCCCGGACGCCGTCGTCGCACAGCTGACCTACCCGGACGGCCTACTCGTCAACGTCAACATCAGCGCCCTCAGCGCAGAGGTCGACCAGCTGCGCTACTGGGTTCGCGGCACAAAGGGCAGCTTCCGCAAGTTCCACCTCGACCCCCAGGAGGACTACCTGCGCGCCGGCGGCAAGCCTACCGACTCTGGGTACGGCATCGAGAGCACCGACCGGAGCAGCCTGACTGCTGTTGACGAGACTACGGGCAAGTCTAGCCAGGTGCCTGTCCCCGAGCTCGCTCCCGAGACGTACCGCACTTTCTTCAGCGAGTTTGCCAAGGCCCTGCAGAGCGGCAAGGCTGAGGATATTCCTGTCAAGGCTGAGCAGTCAAGGGATGTGCTGAGGATCATTGAGGGTGTTTTGGAGAGCGCAAAGACTGGCAAGGACGTTGTTCTTGCTTAAGCAGGGAGATTGGGTGCGAAAGAAAAAGGGAAGATTTGAGTGCATAAGATTGTATAGATGAATTTTGTATATACCAGCTGTACACGTAAGAGCAGCAAAATGTCAATGAAGTTTACGTCAAAAAGTATTGGAAAGATTGATTTCAATTGTATGAAGCATGGTTGTCATGAAAACGGAAGCATTGCATCCGATTGGACTTGTTACAGCCGCCTTAAAGACAAATATTGAGAGTTGGCAAGGTAGTATGGCAAGGAAATGGTTTACATGTTCTCAATATGAAAAAGCCACCCCGCGTAACAAATATCACAGCCAAAGAATATACGTGAGATGAAAAAATTCGTCAAGTTGAAAAAAAGAAATGATCATGATTCTATACACGCTGTCGCTATGGCGAGTTATATCCTATCCCTATCCATTCACCCAGAAGAAGAAAAATAAAATTATCCTTAAAAATGTAGAAGCCCAGTTTTACATGAGCAAAACCGCACACACCACCGCCGCCAACGCCGTCATCATCGTCGCACTACCAGCCGATCTCGTGCCCATGCTCTCAATCTTAATAGGCGTGCCGAACAAGGACGGGTTGTATTCGGCAGGCTCCTGTTCCGCGAGCGTGCCGTTCCAGCAGTACTGCTGGAAGCACTTGTTGCAGGCATCTGGCACGGGTGTTCTAGTGCGCTCGAAGCTGCGGGACAGCATGGCGCAGCCGACACACACAGGCCAGTTGGAGTCGCGCGTCGAGTTGCCCTGGGTGACGACGTCCCAGCCGTTGGTGACAACGGCGTTACGCTCGTCCAGCTCGTACGACATCGTGAAGGTGGAAATGTTGGAGTTGAACTGGTAGGGGTAGTTGGGTATGTAGACGATCAAGGGCGATTCGCTCGTCACGTTGGTGGAGTTGCAGCCAAAGAAGACGGGCTTGGTGTTGAAGCCGAGGTTGAGGAACGTGTTATGGCCAGGGACGTAGGGGAATCCGGTTCCATTAGAGATCTTGTCAATGGCACGCTCGTATGTGGCAATAGGAGAGGCACCATTAGGCCAGGCGTTGTCGGTATCAGCCGATGAGTCGACGGAGAAGACGACGTCGACCTTGCGCTCCTGCAGGAGGTGAGGGTGGTATGGGATATTCTGCAGATCCTCACCACCGTCAACCAGCGTCAGTCGGGTGCTGCCAGCGCCGGGGTTATTCTCTGGGTTCCAGCCCTTGAAGGGGTTGGGTGTCCAGTCTGCAATATCGTTGTTATCGTTGCCGAGGACAGTCAAGATACCGCTGACGATCTTGATGACGAAATCAGGGATTCCCTTGGGAACAAGAGTGCTGTTGCCGTCCTGGAGATAGAGGATAATCTGGTTGAAGAGAGTACTAGAAGTGCCCATGATGTAGCCGACGTTGTCAAAGCCAACCATACAGGACTCGTTCTTGGGCAAGGAGCCATTGGCGAATTTGGAGCCGGCGTACTTGAGTGGCACGTAACCATTGAGGGTTGGGTCAGATGAGCCCATCTCCCAAGGGTTGATATCGAAGACGGTAGAGTTGTTGGAGATGATGACCTGACCCGGTGCACGACCATCTGCAACAAGGAATGGGAGAGGCGTTTGTGCGTTTTTAAAGTCGGGGTCATCGGCAATGGAAGAGAATGTGAAGCCAGGGCCGCCATTAGTAGCATCGACAAGCTGATATGACAGCATGCGACCCCAGTAATCGGTGATGGAGCGGTCGTAGCCAGCATCGTCCTTGGCATCAACGTCGTCAAAGATTTCATTGTAGTAGCCAACCAAGCTATACTGCTCAGGTCCTGGAGTCTCATGTCAGCCTATGTGATTCAGATATGTTCTGGGTTCTCCTGACTTCGACCTACCTTTCAGAATGTTGTTTTGTGTCTGCCAGATGGTATCCGAGTTGAGAGCATCCTGAATAGTGGTGAAGTTGTTAGTGTAGATGCTGCCAACCAGCCAGCCACCTCCAGACAGGCCGGAGAGATAGGTTGCACTCTGTAGCAGACCGCCCAGAGCACCTGTGTCATTACTACCGGGTGACCGAGAATCCCAGGCGGCAATGGCTCCGGCTCCGTTCAACATGGCTCGGTAGCCACCTCCAGAAACGGCCAGGCCGATGTTGGGCAACGCCCTGCTGTCCTTTTCAACATTGGCCAGATACCTGTCGCTGTTGAAGCCAGGGATGGAGACTCGATTCAGAAATGCACGGATGGGTGCAATGGTCGCATTGCGTCTCCGAGGAAGCCATTCCCTCTCCTGGGGACTCAGCTCGGTGCCGATGCGAATCTGGGGGCGAGTGCTGGGGCAATCGACTGGGGAGGGCGCATAGCCCTTGGGTGACTGATCGGTAGCTCGGCCCTCGAGAGACCGGGGGAACTCTTGGAAATCACGATAGCGAATGTTGTCAGGAGGTACTGAGAGGGAAAGTGTATGTTAGCTTCATGTCCTTCATAGTCCATGTGCGATTCATGTATCTGGTTTGTTCTCGAGCCGGGCGGATGGAATAAGAAGACGGCAAGTATCCATTGACCAGATTCCCGGCAATGGACACTCATTACAGCTGAGATTTATTCAAAAGCAGAGCCCGTAAATCCGTTCTCCTGTTTTTTTCCTCCTGAATTCAATAGCACCTAATGACTAGATTCGTACCTGCAGAAGCCCCGGCCGGCGCCAGGACAGCCGCCGCAGCGAGCAGAACCGCCAAACGGCTCATGGTTAAAGTTGAAAGAGGTGTTTTGGAGACCCAAAGATGTAATCTAGCAGTCTTAAATAAGAGAGTAATTTGCTGAAAAGAAAATTTCCTGAGATAAGCTCAAGGCAACAGGACAAGAGGCCAAAGAACAGCAAACGGCTCGCTCGGGCGAGGACGGGAGAGTGAGCAAACAGAAAACGAAGCAAAAATTATGGCCAAGATGAAAATATCAGCTCAGATCATCCAGTGGCATGAACGCCGAGAACAAAACAACACCCGATGACGGGATCAAAGAGGGACCCTGCGGAGATTTATTCCTTCTGTGAATCGACCCAAGGTACCAAAAAAGTATTATTAGCACGGCACCTTTTCTTACCAGCCCTTTCGAGGAACCCATTGCGGTGGCTTAGTCGATGTTTGTGGCCCTCCACAACGTGCTAGTTCGCTCTCCGCTAGATCATCTCACTTTTGGCAGCACCCTCCGTGCATCATGCGGATCCGAACAAAGTAGCAAGTCGATCCGCGCCAGGGCTCCATCGCTCTGCGTCAGGCCAAGAGAGGCGGTAGGTTTGCGCGAATGTGCTCGCACTGCCTGCTTGGTGGCTTGCCAGCGCTATCCTATCGACCATGAGCGTCAAAAAAGTCCGGATGGCGCTTATTTGGCTTCCCGTGCCTCTCCGGCGCCATCATGTCATTGTCCGTCGTTGCCCAGTCCAGTCCAGTGCCCATGGCCAACACTACACAACACAGCACAAGCATAGCTCTGGCAAGGGGAAATTAGGGTTGCGGGCGGCCGCCGCCAATGGCACGCATGTGAAATTTGAGTCGCCTCCAGCCGCCAATGGAACCGCCATACCAAGGGCTTGCCAAGGGACCAGCCGCTTCACATCGTTCCTTGGCGGGCTTTTGCACTGTGACGCTGTGACGAAACTGAGACCCGGTGAGGGAGATGGCATGTGGTCCCGTTGAAGGAGCGAGGCGGTGCCATGGGAGCACAAGGGAGCACAAGCAACGGTCGAGGGGAGCCACTGAGCCGGAGCTAGAGCATCATTCTGCGATCTCTTTGCCGCGGTTTTTGCCCATCTTGGATAATTCCTCACAGCAAGCAGCCTGGGTACGGAGCCCGTAGAGCCCGTAGATTTTAACTATCTGGCCGGCGGTTTAGCGTCCAACTCCGGCGCCTCTTGGGCGTGTGTGCCTGAACTCTGTGAGAAGGACAAGTTCAAGTACGGGGTTGATTGTGTCTCAGCAGCCAACCACTCGGCACTCTGAAGCCACGATGTGATGGATCTGCATGAAAGAGAAACAGCAAAAAGAGCTGCTGTTGGACCATGGCCAGCGCAACGCTGCACTGTGCAGTTGCAGTTGCAGTGCTCGTACGCACAGATCCGCGGGTCAGCAGCAGACAGGACAGAAACGCCCAGGATGAAACCCTGTGAGCAGATTGGCGTTTCACCCCATCTGCCCGTGCCCATTGCCTGAAAGGGCAGCAAAATCCCTGCAGGCACCGCACAGGCGTGTGGAATCTATCGCGTGGGCGGAGGAGGCGCCACCTTTTGGCCCCAGAGAGCTGTCGCCCGTTTGCTGCCCAAGAGGGTCGCCGATTCGAGGGTCCGAACATGACATGGGCGGATTCGAGATTTGACAAATCGAGCATCGACAGCCCGGAATTTGATTCCGCGAAGTGTCCGGGTTTTGCAATGAATCGAGGCAAAAAGATATGTCAGTTCCTAGGGTTCTAGATAGGATTACAGTTACCTAGGTCGGTAGTAGATTACCGGAGGGCAGAAAAACAAGAGGCCTCTCTCTCTCTACCGCCCTCGGCACATCTGTTTCTCCCTCCCTGAAACCTCGCGACCTTCCACTTTGTCCCTCCCAACACAGCACACGAGACAATTCCCCTTTATTTCTTTTTTTTCTCGAATCATAGTCAAATCCTCCGTCAGCCAAGATGCAAATCCCACCAACCGCATGCCCACCCGAGGCTGAGCTGGCAAATGAGAAATAAGGACAGACACCACACCGCCCGACCAAGGCTCGGCTGACCACATGGCTGTGCTTCTTCCCAAGCTTTTTCTGCGCTACTGTACTCCGTTTGAGTATTACTGCACTGCTTGGCTGCTCCGTCCATACGATACGAGTCGCACGCAGCACACGCTTGGGCAAAAGTTTCTCTATCTCTTGATTGATGTCATGGCAACTCTCATCTCCTCCGATCTTTTGCTCTGTCCTTTCCTCCAAATCCCGCGGATGCTCCGGGAACCGAGGCGCTCAGCTCAGGCCAAATCACGATGGATCGTCGTCAAGTCCGCAAAACTAACGTCAGAACCACAAGGGGCCGCTTCTTCTGAATCCCGGATCCCGCCATCGAGGTTCTCTACTACTAATATTGAGTCGCAGCGCTAACAAGCCCCCCCCCCAAGCTAATGCCAGTCGGCCTGGCGCCCTGCCGAGCTTGCCGAGCCCAGCCCAGCCAAGCCCCCTGGTCCCTTTGTCGCCGACCAACCAGAAGCTCGACGTCAAACGGTCTCGGAATGTTGCTGTAGCCCTAGGTCGGGCATATCGGAGTCTTGCCGAGGCGGCGATGGCTCTTGGCTTTGGGTTATGCACCAAAAGATAATCGTAGTAGAGGCTTTGCTAGAACAAGAACAAAAGGATCGTAGTATTGCGTAATAACAGTTGATTATCTGATATAATTCGCTGTTTTGGATGTTGTGGAGAGACAAAACGTCGTCTCTCAGATGCACGGAGTCCGCGCAAAGGTGCCAACCACACGCAGCCGGGGTTGTACAAAGAAACGCCCAACCCTCTTGCAGACGCAGATTGCCTTTGTCTAATTTCCCGCCGTTGGTAGGTGCTGGTGTTGCTTGAGGCCTCCGAGGATAACCACATGCAGGGCAAAGTAAATCTATAGAGTGGCTCATGAATAGACGAGTAGAATCCCTGGCATCACTTGTAATTACTTCTTTGTCGGGGCAAGGAGTGAAACACGACTGTACCATTTTCCAGTTCATCAGACAAGATACTAGCAAATACAACTTCGTAGACGCTCACATTGTGTGAGGGGGTTATTTCTTTTCAGGAGAAGGGGAGAATATGTCTATTGGTCTTTTTAGGGGCACTTGGAACTACTAGGTATGGAGCTGCTGCCCAGCACTCCATCTTGGCTCTCCAGCAGGTGTGTGGCTGTGGGATTCAGCATCATAGCGAGATGCAGAGGACTTCTTGTAGTGGGCGGGCTGTGTTGCCATAACCTAATGAAGTAATTTCTCCTAGTATCTGGCTCAAGTCACTGCATCCTCGCAAATTACAACCGTTTCCAAGTTCTCCGAACAAAGCCTAATCTAAACTCCCCATATCTCTTTACATGATTATTCAAAGGCCACAGATATCATGTCCTTGATACTGTTACAGCTAGGCCAACCAAGGCGAGGCCTCCCACGCATGGCCCAATTCCTGCTCACAACGGAAAGTGGAATCATATTGCTCTCCCAGAAGTTCTCCCCAGATGTATAGACTATCCAGGCCAAGAATAGTGTTCCTGTTGTCTCCTGATGTAGATAGAGCGAAAACCATACTGATATACAAGCAACAGACTTTGATAACTTCTTTCTTGTTGAATTGTCTGTAAGTCTTCTTCAGTTTCTTGAAACCCCCTTCTTGCTCTTGTTAACGTCTCCCTTTTATGACAGTACATCCGAATCAGCATGACTTTATCCAAGCCCCTATTCCACCTTACGTCCCTCGTCTCGAATATCCACCATCTACACAGATGATTTACTACACTGCCATTCAAGCACAGAAAGATTGAAAGTTTGTCTGAAGGAACTTCTCGCAGCAGCAACTACAATTGCTCCTTCAACCCGCTTCCGGTGTATTCAACAGCTAGTGTCCGCGCCGAGATCGAACTTGTTTGTACGATCGAAATATTGCTCACCTCTGTCTAGTTATATCATATGATGCTAGCCACGACTAACATCTCGATCCTCCGCTACAGCATTTTGTGGTCATATAGTCCGTAATGATCCTGTGCCTGTATCAGATTTTGACCTACGACTAGATACTGCTGTCTTGCTCTCATCTGCATCCCCTGAATCTCCATGCTACTTGTATCCCTTGACTTCTTTCGTGTAACCATCTAGGGGCTCTTTCTTCTTCAATGTGAGACCGGCAGTGGCGTTTTCGTACAACCTTATTCAATACGAATCTCGTATCGTTGTTTCAACTCAAAGTTTGTCCCGGGCCGTTTAGAGGGCAGAACCCCTCTTCAATGACACCGCTGGCATCCAAATAATTCAAATTGTAGAAATGTGAGAAGATGTATTACTCCAGGGATAGCATGTGACATGACCTTGAGCTGCTATCGACACTCCTCTGGAAGAGCCCCTCTAAGTTTGACATAATGAGATGGGCATACCACACTATCTTCAAGATACGTGCGGTTCCAAATCAGAAGTCAAGAACATACCCCGACCGCCACATTATGCCCATGTCTACTACACGATACGATACTAGTCATTCGTTACTTGGGCTTCAACGCATTACGCAAGTCTCAACGGGTCCTATCGAGCTCTAAAACAGGACATTATTCCATACAGCTACACTTGTTACATTTATAGAGTTAAACTTCAAAAAGAAGATAAAGAGCCTGTGCGATTAGTCTGCTTCCCCAAACGGACAAACATGAAAAGAAGCCTATTACGAAGCCATGTTAACAGCCTAAAAGTGAGGTAATGTGAAAATCCCAAAGTCCGGACCAAATGTAATTTGGGCTTTCTTTCTCGTTTTGAACCCCGAACTGAACACTATCCGTCGAATAAATCCTGTAAGTAAGACTTCATGTTACTTTGTTCCCTATTACAGTCTGCTGAGTATGTTTGAGTAAGGGCAGCTGGCCCAAGTTACGTGACCAATGATTACGCGCCAGGGGGGGGAGGCGGAGGGGGCTGATCGCTCGGAGGAGGAGGAGGAGCATCTCCAGAAGGAGGAGGAGGCGGCGGTGCTGATCCTGAGTACTGCTGGATGAGAGCGTTGAGAGGACCAAGACCTGGGGGAGCAGATAGACCGGCAGCACCCGCCTGGGGGAGACCAGGAGGCGCACCCATACCAGGTGCAGCGCCATAGGCACCGTACGCAGCAGCGTAGTTGGCATACCCACCCATTCCAGGAGCCTGGTGCTGCGGTGCTTGGTGAGCCTGTTGATGCCACGGAGCCGCTCCTCCAGATGAAGAGTCATAGTTCTGTTGTCCATAGTAGTTGTTTTCGCCGCCGTGACCGTTGCCGTTGCTATTCTCGTGGCCGCGATTGCGATCGCGTGCCCAAGGAGCCGCAGAGCCTCCGCCGTTGCCTCCGTCATTAGAGTCTTGGTTGCGGGATCTCCAGGGCGCGGGTCCACCAGTAGGTCCTCGTTGCCATGGCTTCGCTTCGCTGTTTCCATTGTAGTTGTTGCTGCTTGGGCCGGCCTCGATCTGCGCTGGGGCAGCTCCGGAGCCGCCGCCGAGTTCTTGCATGAGTTGCTGAAAAGGGGCGTTAATAACTGGATACCATTCTGGGGGGAAGGGATAGCTACATACCTCCATTTCACGATCAACAGCATCGCCACCTCCGATCCTACCTGCAGGTCTAGCACCACCCGCATCGTTGCGCCAATTGGCACCTCTCTGGCGATCCGGACAATCTCTAGCCATATGGCCGGCATTGCCACAGACTCGACAGATGATGCTGGCGGTGTAGTTCTGTCGCTCGGGACAATCGTACTTGCGATGTCCAATCTTACCACAGTTCTGACAGGCTTGGTTCTCGTCATCTCGAAGAGTTCCGTTGAGGGCCGCAAGTTCTCGAAGCTGGTTACGCTTGAGTTCGTTTTGGCCTTCAGGAATGGAAGCTGCCTGTAATGGAGTATTAGCACCAAAGGGTATGAACATGATCGACGC